>NW_026020176.1:719711-740281 GCF_900185275.1 Solanum verrucosum
AGAGTCGAGCAAGAGGAACAATATTTCCATTCTTCTTATCACTATGAGGTGGTGAAATGTTTGCAGTAGTAAGTCTTAGCAATCCAATGCCCCATATATGCTTTATGATTGTGAAAACCTGTTTTAGCTTATAGAAAATTTGGCAATAGAAATTTCAAGTTTGGTATAGCTAAAGCCACATTATAAGAATTGGATTTAAAATTCTTGACACAGTGAGCAAATTAACTAAAAGGCAGAAAAAGAATCAAGTACATTCTCTCCACGGTAAAAAATCAGAGGAAAGGAGGGGAAGTAAATCAGAAGACAGTAGAAAGAAGAAGACATTTGATGACTTATGGGAGCAAATATCATGCTATGCTAGTGCACAAGACAGAAGCTATTTGCTTTCTCAATCAACTTAACACGGTGATTCTAGTAGCATAAACGGTATAACTATAACGACTTTATGCAACTAGGAAACAACATTATTTGTTGAGAATTTGCTAAGAACTAATGGAGTACTATTCTTTAAATGTTTGAACGAGACTTCCATCAAATATGTTATGTGCAAAGGAAATAAGATTTCCACACTTCAAAGCAACTATTAGACTATAAATCAGGAACATTTAAAAATGCTATTAAATTCCAATAGATATGCCTAGTGAATTGGTCAGAGCAAATTCCAATAGGTAACTTTTCCTTCCCTCCCCTTCTAATTCTTAATATCTTTTTCTTCATATTCGATTTTGATCTAAATCCCTGCAAGAACCAATTCGTAACTATGATGTGAAAATTTAAACACCTTGTGCTAACTAAGATGATATTATAGATTAATAAAAAGTGTACAAAAATCCACCTTTTTATGAATTATCACAATTTCGCCTCTTCCTTTCTCAAGTGCTACTTTTTTGGGTTCCTCATCAGAGAAACAAAGAAGTTTGAAACACAAAAACAGAAACTGAGATCTGAGAAAAGGGCGTAATGAGTTTAAGCTGAAAGTTTGAGAAGAAGATAAATTAAAAAAATGAAAGCATATAAATTAAGAAAAAGAGGAGTTAGCTTAATATTGAAATGCCATCATATGACTGATTACGAAAATGAAGATATCTCATGCTTTTCTCATTAAACTTAATATTGGGAGTTTCTACCTTTTGCATGGGAACAACGATCCTATGATGTTGGGCCCGTGCTAAGAAAATACAAATGACCACAATGTGACTAAGAAGTATAAACAAAAAAACCAATAAAGGCACGGATACAAAAAAGACAAAACAAAAAGATGACAAAAGAATGGGAATAAAATTGGGAAAAATTTAGAGAACAAACATACCTATGATGAGAGAACACAACTGGATAAATGAAAAGAGACCAAGAAGATAAAGAGAACTGAAAGGTTCATTACAAAGCTGGAAAAATTAAAAAAAAGCATATAGCTAAGTCTTTTAGATAAGGTGGCATAGCTCATTTGTGAAACACACTTCACAACCACATTTATAGAACTACAAATACATTTGTTTGACCGTTCTATTTTGCTTAAACATTAAGTCTTTTAGATAATATTAGTTAGAATTGCAAAGGTATCTATCTATAATCAGAGAGACTCATATACTTGCTAAGGGGAAGAAGTACATGCCTTCATGCTTTTAGCTTTGTTAAGTTGATTTTGAAAAATCCTATATTCATTCTAGTGACAAGCTGCAAACAAGGTAATACTTCTAACAAATAAGGGAAACAATGAAAATAGAAGTAGCTTATGGGGAGAAGGTGATAATACCTTAAATGGACCAAAGATTAGTATTTGTAAGCCATTCATTTAAAACATTAAAATCTCCCTTTTGAAAATGGCTTCAAGTATCCACATTGTAGCTGATAATATGAAGTTGTCTAGATGAAGATACTACAGACCATGAGTATTAATCTGAGTGAGAAAAAAAAGACAATGACTTCATAATCCGGAGAAAACAAACCAAGAGAGACCAAAAAAGAGGTGGGAGAAAGCTCAGAAAAGTTGGACAAACATGACAGATATTTGGCGGAAGGCTAATACCACGATAAAAATAATGCTCAAACAACAAACTCAACTTCCTTTTCCCTGACCAAAACAAGAACATTAATAAATAAATTAAAGAAGGGGCAAAAAATTAAAGGAAAGTGATAGTTTTTAGTGAGAAAGAACCTTTTCTCCAACACATAATTCTCAATCAGTAGTGAGACAATGCAGATACTTCTAGCGAGTAGTAACACTCTTAAGATGTTTTTTTTGTTCAGGCAAAATCACTATGGTGTAGCAATCTAAACGTTCTACTTTTAGTGAACTCGTTGAACAAAATAAAATCATTGTACAACCCAAAACTCTCATCACAACTCACGATTCTAGCTCAAAACTCAATATATATGATATTCCTTTCGGTCAAAGAGAAGTGGTCCTTGTCTATGCTAAATATAATATTGTCCAATTTCGAAACATATTGACCTTTATAAAAGCGACCTTCATGGTGAAAAACAACATTAATAATGTGACCCATATGTTCAATACTGTGAAAAAAAAGCAAATTTACAGTTGTGGTAAAAAATCATAACTTTTTAAATATAAAATTATCAAAAAAGAAATTTCAAAAGGGGAAACTAAACATACCTCGACTAAATTGAAGAAGAAGAATAGATAGACATCCAAGTGCGTGAAATTTCAGCACAAGTCTTGAACAATTTACCTTTGATTCCGAGGGATGAAACGTAGAGACTTAGGATTAGGGTTCTTAGTGAAGAAAGAGGAAACCGTTGTGTTCTAAGTGAATTAGTTCTTTTAACTTTCACTATTGTATTTATTTTGTTTTTATTTTCATTTTTTAATTGAAGAATCCAGGTGTATTTATTTTAATTAGTTGACAGCCACACAGAAGCATTTGTATATCACACACTTTGCCTGCGATATTCGAGTGTTTAATTGTTGAAATTTGTGATAATTAAAGTGCATACTTGTGCACTGGTTTAGGGTCATAGTTGTCAATTGATGCCAAGTTAAGGGTCATGTTTATGTATTATTCCTTAAACAAATGATGCTTTGAACACATCATGAGTTGCAAAGATGAATTATGCATTTGGTACGAATAAATTATTAAATGTAACTATTATCAAACTAGTATTTCTTTGAGCACATGAGTTGCCGGGATGAATTATATGTTTAATACAAATTAACTATTTGAAGTTACAATTATTAAACTAGTGGTACTTTGAGCAGATGAGTTGCTGAGATGAATTATGTGTTTGTTATGAATTAAAAATTAGAAGTTACTATTATTAAACTAGTGTTGCTTTAAGCACACGAGTAGCCGAGATGAATTATGTGTTTGGTATGAACTAAATATTAAAAGTTACTATTATTAAATTATTGTTGCTTTGAGCTAGGGGTGGATCTTTGTGTATTGGTGGAGGTGCCACGACACCCACGTGTGTGTAAAATAAATCGCTATATGTTAAATTTTCCACCCACTAAAAAAATGGTGAAAGATGCCACCGCAAAGGACACAAACTGCCACACGAGCAATGAAGGTTCATATCATACTATAAGCATTATTTTTGGCTTGCTCTTGTGCGAACTGCGAAGGGCTTTTCAACTCATTCTTCATTTTTGGGATAATAATAAACACCATCCTAAACAATGACTGAAATTTTAGCAACTCACCTTAACTTAACCAGGGCCCTATTACCCCCCGAACTCATTTTTATGTATTTTTGTGCACCTTTTATGCTGACATTGCACCTTGTAATGACCCCCAGGTCATTCATGTGTTATTGCCTTCTTTTCTTCATTTAGAGCGTTTTTATAGTTTTGGGACTAATAGTTCAATCACTAGGTCGTTCGTTTGGATTCTATGCAAGTTTTCGTATTTTGGAGCTTCTGAAACTTGAACGATTGACTTTAGTTAAGAGTTTAGGAAAACGACATCTGAATGCGATCCTGACAATTTTGTTTGCTCATGAACATCGTGTTTGGTCTAGAAGGACCTTTTGTGAGAATCCCTAGGCTTCATAGCTGATTTCGAGCTTGCTTGTGGAATTTGACTTAAAGTGGAGCTTGAGTATAGGATCCACTTTTTATTGAGATGACATCGGTTGGAAGTTTTGACTGCTATGTTGAGTGTGGAATGCCAAATATGGTGGGGTAACATTTTTTATTTGCGCATATGGGGTTCCTTATGAATCCCGAGCACCCTATCAAAGATTTTGGCATTTGCCAAAACTAGTTGATGTGCATCAACTAGTGTAGGCATAATTTCCCTTCTCATTCGCAGGCTTTAGGAGAGACCCGACTTTCGCATTCGCGGAGACCTTTTTTTGTTGCCTACCATGTTTGCACATGATAGGCTGCTCTCACCGAAGCCTATGAAGTTACTATCTGCGTTTGCGAGCCAGCCGCTACATTTGTGAGCCAACCACTGTGTTCGTGAAGAGTCAAGGCCCTGATACTCCGCAATCGCGGAAGGTTCCCTCGCGTTCGCGATGAATATTTATGTATGGACTTTTAAACAAAAACCATACACGTTTCCATCTCTATTATGAAATTTCAAAGAGTGATATCTTGAGGTAGAAAGCTCTAAATTTGGTGATTTCAAGTTGTAGGTGTCCGAAAAAGTTTGTGGTTGCGTATTGGAGCTTTTCGAATTGCTAGGGACTGTTGTTTTGTGGTAAAATCCATGCTGAAACGATTACAACCATCTTAATTGTGCTTTAGTGGTGAATTTTCATGCATGCTATTTTTTGTTGTGTTTTCAGCCCCAAATTGTGTCTCTTTTTGGGATACAAGTATGAGAAGCTTAAATGAACCTTTTGACGGTGTCCCACATTCTTGTTTTGACTCGAATTTTGGCCTGTCTCTAATTAATGTGTTTTTGTGTCTAAGTGACCTTCTTGATGTCGTGGTTCTAATTTTGACAGCGTGGCAACATTAAGAGGCCACACAGATGGGAAAAAGCTTCGGATCGGTGAAATTGGAGTGAACACGGTCTGCTTTGAGATAAGCTATGGCTTCTTGACCTTTTTATTGAGATTGAGTATATAAATACATGCTTATTTGTGTGAATTTGGATTGGTTAGATAGTTGATCATTCTTAGTTACTTAGAATTCTTGTTTTAGGATTATTTCACGTTATTTCATGACTTGTTGGCTTGTTTCTCTTCTTCTTCGACAATGCTTATCTTGTGGCATGATTGGTACTTGTTTTCTATCATTCTGGAAGCATATTTGGCCTCGGTCTAGTATTGACTAGTGCTTGCTTTAGACTTGCTGCTTTTTTATACGACATGCCTTAGTTTTGCTCTGATGTTGTTTCAAATGGCTGAGCTCCCTATAGACTGATGTAGCAGAATTGAATCTTATAGAATGATCCTTAGATTAGGTGATAACTCAGCTTTGTTGATTTTTTTATCCTTGACTCCTTCATTCTATATCCCTGTTGGTTATGGTTGAGATTTTGGCTTATCTTGGTGACATGTGACTGGATCTGGTTTGGGCATGGAGTGCAGTGTTGATTACTTTGGCATCGTCGTTCCATGGTGGTATTATGACGATGATTTAAATATTGGATTCTTCAGTAGCTTTATTTTTTACATATTCAATGTCTGATCACATTGCTCTATTACTGGTCGCAGATTCATGATTTGGTCATGTTGAGATATTATCTGACTCAAATTTGAGGTCCACACATGATTCTTCTACTGCAGTCTGTTAATTAGACTCATTATCCTCTACGGAGTTTATACCTATCAACTTGATCTTATTGATTACTTTTGAAGGCCTATCCACGGTTCAAGGTCCTAGCTACACACTCTCTAGTCTTGGATAATCCTATTGGTTCTTTGGGAGGCTCTACGTGGTTCGAGGTCTAGGTTGCTCCCTCTCTAGCTCTGGACTCATCGGGTTCTACTCTTTGTAGTTATAACTATGTTGTGTACCTAACGTGCTTATAAGGGTCGTTTGCATTTTATTTAAACTTGTGCACGATTGTACCTTCTAGGCTTATGGGGTCTAGTTATGTTTTAGTTAGCAATTTACTTACATAATTTAAGTTTTTTTCTACACTAAGTGCATTTCTGTTAGATTTCCTTTCTTTTACCTTTGTTGTGTTTAATTCGCGCCTTTCATATTCCCTTTACTGTCTTGCTCAGTCGACCTATGATGCATACTGAGTATCTATTGTTTTTGAACTCATGCTATGTTCTACATCTATTTCGTGATGCAGATCTGAGCACCATTTATCATCATTGTGATCGAGCCAGGAGCCGGAGTATTCGTAGGTGAGGATGAGAACATGACATTCTAGATCATACCTATCTCGATATGTATTAGTTGACTAGTCATTTTTATTTTTAGTCAAGTCAATTTATCTGGGGTCCACTTTTAGGACTTGTACTCTTTTATTTAGAAGCTTTTTACTCCTGATTTCCAGGTTATAGGAGGGATCTTTTGGTTTTATGTATTTATATGTTTTGAGTTAGCTTATTTTTCCAGTTACTTCTGTTGTATTTCTTATTCTTGTTTAGTTTCTACCCTTATACCCATTACTTGGTGTTTCGAGTTATGGATTGAGTTACTTACTGGTGGATTATAGTTGGTTCCATCATGATGGGAGTAATCAGAAATTGAAAAGTCGGTATTAGAGCCCCTGGTTCACTAGTTTAATGTGGAAAGAGTTTTGCTAGTAGAGTTTTGCGGATCAGTGTGGAGACGTTCGTATCCTATCTTCGAGAGTGTGCATGGTGTCATTAGGAAGATTATGTCTTTTTATCGCTTTGGTGCATCGTGTGTCTTACTGGTTTCATGGAATCTATGTTGTTTCATTCTTTCACCAGTTGGATCACATGCACCATCAAGCGACCGGGGATGATTCACTCGAGCCCACAGATAAAACCCCAACTGGCAGTAGTGGACAACCTTGAGGTCGTGCCTCGACTACAATACTAGTCTGTGATAGACAAAAGACTCTGAAGCTAGTAGTGGAGCCTTAGATAGCTCATGTTCTTCCTCAATTAGTGCGGTCGAGGCCAGCCTTGCCACCAGACAGATTGTTATGGCTCCCGAGCTTCAGACAACCATACATAGTTGCTTATAGTATTCGAAAGGAAAGTAGTAGGACCTAACGCTTATTGCACTGACACCACAGGGTAAACCTTCCGCAACGGATCTATAGGTTGAGGTGATACCAACACCTATCGCTGTCCCATTAGTTATTGGGGCCAAAGCTATGAAGCTAGAGGAGCAGAAATATGCTCAGAGTGTTCTTGAGATTGTCACCTCTAACATTTTTTGGGGTGACCGGGGAGGATGCCCACGAGTTTCTTACTACTTGCCATGAGCAAATATATATATACATTAGGACTGGTGGAGTCGAGAGGAGCTGACTTCACCACTTATCATCTTGATGGGCCAGCCAGGCTGTGGTGGCGTTATTACTTGGAGACTAGGCATGCTGGGTCGCCTTTAATTACATGGACATGAGTTTTTTGTGGCCTTCTTGGCCAGGTTTATTTTGCGGAGTATCAAATATAGATACTAAGTTCAGTTTTGGAGGTTGGATCGGGGCTCTATGACTGTGTCAGAGTATGCGTTGAGGTTTCACTAGCTCTCCCAACTTGCTACTATGATATTGCCTACTGAGCAGGAGATGGTTCACTGCTTTGTTTGTGGGTTGAGACTCCAACTGCAGATTCAGATCGAGTCTAGTGTTTTAGTAGGCTTTCAGTAGGCCATTCCTTCTTGGATGTTGTTCACCATGCTCGTACTATGGAGAATCTCCATCACGAAGCCCATGGGGATAGTGACAAGAGGGCTTGGCCTCAGGGCCACTACAATGAGTCCCACTCAGTAGGGCCAATCTATCTAATCTATTCAGGCCTTACTTTAGGCTTCATATGGTGATCGGTAAAGTCAAGGTGATGTTGGTATAGGTCAGAGGTTTAGGGGTTTTTAGTCAATGGCTTCAGGTTGTGGTGGATGTTATTTTGCAGGTCGAACTTCATAGGGTTGCTATGGTTTTGGGATCACTGGTCCAAAGATTGTCCCCACCGAGGGATGATTACACTTGCTCCACATCCACCTAGACTAGTTGTAGCACTAGCCACACTCTCCAATGTCACTACCAACACTTTTTCAATAACGAAACGTGAAATACCGGATGCACCACTGCCAAATTAGAAGGAAAATCCATCTAATAAGCTACCTTGCCAATAAACCTCAAACTCTGATATGGCCTACATAATGAGGACTAAGCTTCCCTTTCTTTCCAAATCTCATCACACCATTTATACGTGAGATTTTAAAGTAAACACAATCATCAACATCAAACTCGAGCACTCTTCTTCTAATATCCGTATAAGACATTTGTCGACTTTAAGCCATTTTCAACTTTTCTCTATTATGTCGAATTTTCTCCATAGCCTCATGCACCATCTCAAGCCCTTTCAAAGTAAGCACACCAACTTCAAACCAACTGTCACGACCTAAGGTAGACCCTAGGTGTAACATGACATATAAGACCTTGAGGGGCCCCATACAAACCACTTAGCACACATCATATAAGATTTAATAGAAATCCAGAGATTTAAAATACAAATTCAAAACATAGAGTCTAATAAAATGAAGCGGAAACTAACAAAGTCTCAAGGCCATCTAGTACATAACAAGTGCTCGGGACGCAGCCCATACATCAAGTCCAAAACTGAAAGATAAAGACAAAATGAAAAAAAGCTTGGTCCTCGAAATATGAGGACTCACCAATCTTCAAATCTCTACTAAAATCCCTAGCCACGGGAGTGCGAACCTGAAGCGTCGGACCCTACATTTTTATAAGCAATGTAGGCAAGAGTATGTGTTAGTACAACAATGTACCAAGTATGGTAGTGATGCATAAAGAGTCAAAATCATGATAAAGGGACATTTTCGTGATATGCAATTACCAATCTAAATCATGATATAAAAGGGTTAGGAAGCATAAGGCATAAAACATGGTAAATGCAAGTAGACATCATCTTAAATCACATGTGAGATCCTTCTTGAATAAACGTTGATTTGTATATGTGGGAGAATAACCTTTAACCGACATGTAAGACCATGTGAGAATCAACATGGAATCCAACATCTACCCCACACCGAAAAGTGGTGTTCTCACTTGCCAAGGTAAGAACCATGCACTTCTAGCTTACGTGGATCCAATAGCTAATGTCAATCTAGACAAATCCTATGTTGGAGCATAGTTTATGGGACATGGGTAATCGCCACTTGTCCACTCGGTACTAAGCATAACTCCCACAAAATATTCATTATTCTGAACTTTCCTTAACATTCATGAGACATGGGTAATCGCCTCTTGTCTCATCATTGGAGGTCATGGGTAATCGCCGCTTGCCTCATTATTAGAATAACTCCTTAACTTTGATTCATTTTAGGTGAGAAGACAATTCAACCTTAGAATCCTTTATGTGAGAAAATCTTTTCACAACAATTAACAACAACAACATTATATATTCTTTACTCTAAAAGTAGCTCACATCATAATTCATCAATTTTATGAGAACATGCATTTTCTATAATTCTGCTTTCATAGTTCAAAACCCACTTTCAATCATCATAATTTGGAAAACATTGGTTAAGCATAGGTTCATGGGATTCATCTTAAAAACATGAAATTATCTCAATTCATGCATAAAAGTTCATAAATCAACATTTAAAGGAACTCATGACATAGAAGAAAACCCTAACTCAATTGGGGATTTCTAACTTTATAAATTGGAGAATTTAGGAACTCCATAGAGGAAAGGGCCCCATGGATGAAGACTGTCATACCTTAATGCCAAAAATTTGGAAGCAATGGAGGATAAGGAGGCTTGATCTTGAAACCCTAGCTTTCTTATTTTTCTACTTTTAGAGAGAGAATTATTTGGAGAGAGGAAGACTTGTTCTTCTTTTTAGTATTTGAGAGAATGATTTCAATTGAGGGGCTTTGAGAGTTACAAACGTTTATATATGCTTCTACTTTAGGGCAAAACGACATAGTATTAGGCTAGAATAATTAGGAAAAGACCTAAAATCCCTCATAAAATAATTGACTCTCGTTGACGGCATGACTTACGGTCAGTTGGTCAGACTACAGATTGTGTTGGTTGACCGTCGATGGAGTTCAGAAACTCTAAAATGGGACCTCACGATGGACTCATGCACGATCTATGGTTCTACAAACGGGCCGTGCATGCCCAGTCGTGGGTCTCAATTTTGATTCCAAAATTCCTCTAAGTCCAGGACTCACCTACGAAACCTACTTACGACTCGTACATAGATTGACAGACCATCCTGGTGAACCGTCGAAAAAGTAATGGAACTTTACATTCTTGGGAACTTGGATTGGCCAGCCACAGAGTTGATCTACAGACCATGTGTCAGTCCACGGGCCATGGGTGGCTCTGTCAGAACTGGCACCAGATCTTAAAAAAGCTGTAATTTTCTACCTTTTTGAATCTGAGGTGTTACATTATCTCCCCCTTGGGAACATTTATCATCGAATGAGATTCAAGATATCATAAGGAGGGTAGAAACTTAATCTAACAGCCCAAAATGAATGCAATTACATAAATGCACATATCTGCGGAGGAAACATCAACTCCAAGCTAAAGCATGTTCAAAACATCATATCACGAAGTCTATATGCAACTCATGCTCAAATGCACATAAACATGTAGAAATCCATCAAGTTAACTCATTTTCTTAAAAAATTAACCTTTCATGAATCATGCATAATGAGGAAATCATCGGAATATCTAAGACACATGACACCAAAAGAGTAAACCATGAGGACTAAATACCTCAAGCTAGATGAGGATTAGAATGAAAGAGATGAAGATAACGGGACACCATATTGGCCTCGACCTCCCAAGTAGAACCCTCAACTAACTGATCCCTCCAAATAACTTTCACGAAGGCAACTTCTTTGTTTCTCAACGTCTTGACTTGCCGGTCTAAAATCTTGACCGGAACCTCTTCATAAGAGAGATTCTCCTTAATTCTCAAACCTTCTAAGGGAACTATAAATGTCATATCTCCAACACATTTCTTTAACAAGGAGATAGGGAAAACTTGATGCACCGATGCCAAATCATTAGGTAAATCAAGCTCATAAGCAACTTTACCAATTCGCCTAAAAATCTAATATGGGCCCATATATCGGGGACTAAGTTTCCATTTATTCCCAAACCTCATCACACCCTTCATGGATGAAATCTTCAAGTAGAACCAATCATTTACTTCAAACTCAAGATCTCTTCTTCTAACATCAGCATAAGACTTTTGTCAACTTTGAGGCATTTTCAACCTCTCTCTTATAACCCGTACCTTTTCCATAGCCTTATGTACTAACTCGGGACCTATCTAGGCAACTTTACCCACTTCAAACCAACCTATAGGAGATCTACACCTCCTACCAGGTAAAGCCTCAAATGGATCCATACTTATGCTTGAATGATAGCTAATATTGTACACAAACTCAATCAAAGGCAAATAATCATCCAATTACTCCTGAAGTCAATTACACATGTTGTCAACATATCTTCCAAAGTCTAAATTATACGCTCTGCTTGACTATCGGTTTGTGGATGAAAGGCCATACTAAGCTTAACACGAGTACCAAGACCATTTTGGAAATATTTTCAAAACTGAGAAGTGAATTGGGTACCACGATCGGAGATAATGAATAAGGGCACTCTATGCAACATCACCATTTCTCTCAAATATAACTTAGCATAGTCTTCTGCCAAATAAGAAATCTTGACGGAAATGAGTTGATTTCATCATTCGATCTACTATAACCCAAATTGAGTCATGTTGCCGTCGAGTGCATGGTAAAGCAATAATGAAGTCCATATTCAAATCTTCCCACTTCCAAGTAGGAATGCTAATATCTAGAGATAAACCTCTCGGCTTTTGATGCTCAACTTTCACTTGTTGACAATTAGGACTCTTAGCCACAAATTCCGCAATATCCTTCTTCATTCCATTCTACCAATAGACCTCCCGCAAGTTATGGTACATCTTGGTGGCTCCTGGGTGAATAGAATACCAAGAACTATGGGCTTCTGAGAGAATCTGCTCTCTCAAGTCATCAACATTAGGAAAACACAAAAGACCTTGATAGCAAAGCACACCATCTCCCTCTTGGGAGAAAGCCTCTACGGACTTCTTAAACATCGTTTCCTTCAACTCGACCAAAGTCAGATCACACCCTTGTTTGGCTTTCACATCTACCATAAAGGACAATTCTGAACCATCGTGGACCATAACACCACCTTTGGTAGAGTCAACTAACCGAACGCCCAATCGGGCCAATCTATGAACATCTCAAACCAACTCTTTTTTATCTTCTTCAATATGAGTAACACTACCCTTCGATAACTGACTAAGATAATCCGCTACCACATTCACCTTACCAGGGTGATAGAGAACACCCATGTCATAGTCCTTTTGTAACTCAAGCCACCTTCTTTGGTGAAGATTTAGATCTTTCTGTTTAAACACATATCACAAACTCTTGTGGTTGGTAAAGACATCTACATGAACACCATACAAATAATGCCTCCAAATCTTTAAGGCAAAAGCACTAACGCTAGTTCAAGGTCATGTGTAGGATAATTCTTCTCATGAAACTTAAGTTTCCTTGAAGCATAGGCAATGACTTTCCCGTTTTGCATAAGGATACATCCTAACCCAATTCTTGAGGCATAACAATAAACAACAAAACTATCAGTCCCTTCCGGTAAAATCAACACCTAAAGTGGAAGTAAGTCTATCCTTCAATTTTTGAAAGCTCTTTTTAGACGCTTCAGACCATATGAACTTAGCCTTCTTTTGAGTCAATGTCATCAATGAAGAGGCAATTGAAGAAAACCCTTCAACAAACCTTCTATAATAACCGGCTAAACCCAAGAGACTTCTAATATTTGAAGGGGATAGAGGTCTAGGCTAACTCTTCACCGCATCCATCTTTTTAGGATCTACCTCAGTACCCTTTCCGAAAACAATATGACCAAGGAAGGCTACATACCGTAGCCAAAGCTCACATTTGCTAAACTTGGCATAAAATTGTTGGTTCTTGAGGACTTGCAACACAATCATCAAATAATTAGTATGGTTGTTTTCACTCCTTGAATAGATCAATATATCATCAATGAACACAATCACAAACATATCAAGGTACTGTCTAGACACTCTATTCATCAAATCCATAAATGCGGTCGGAGCATTAGTCAAACAAAATGACATTACCAAAAACTCATAAATACCATACCAAGTTGAAAAAGTCATCTTCTTTCACCCTAAATTGGTGATAACCCAACCTGATGTCAATCTTATAAAAGTAGCGTGCCCCTTGAAGTTGGTCAAATAAGTCATCTATCCTTGGGAGGGGATATTTGTTCTTAAAGGTAAACTTGTTCAATTGCCGATAGTCAATACACATACAGAGTGAACTATCTCTCTTCCTAACAAACAAAATAGGAGCACCCCATGAAGAGATACTTAGTCAGATGAAACCCTTATCCAAAAAATCTTTCAATTTCTCCTTTAACTCCTTAAGTTATGTCCGAGCCATTCGCTAAGGAGAAATGAAAATAGGTTGCGTATATGGGAGAAGGTCAATATACAGAAGTCTATTTCCCTTTTGGGAGAAACACCAGGTAAATCATCTGGAAACACTTCGAGAAAATCATTAACAATGGGGAACGACTCAAGAGTAGGGGTTTCGAAATCCATATCGCACACCCTAACTAGACGGTATATGCAACCTTTCGAAATCATCTTTCTAGCTTTAAGACAAGAGACTAATCAACCCTTAGGCATAGAGTTTCCCCCTTTCCACTCTAGGATTGATTTATTTGGAAATTTAAACTTGACTACACTGGTTCTATAATCAATAGAAGCATAACATGAGTGCAACCAATCCATACCAAGGATAACATCGAAATATAACATATCAAGCTCTACAAGATCAACATGAGTTACTCTATAGGACAAGAAGACACTTTTTATAGATCCTCTTAGCCACGATAGAATCGCCAACTGGAGTAGAGACACAAAAAATGATCTAACAACACATCCGAAGGAATATCAAACCTTATAGCCACATATGGCATCACAAAAGACAAGGTAGCATCGGGGTCAAGTAAAGCATAAACATCAAGTTGGAAGACTTTCTACATACTGGTAACCACATTGAGAGAACCCTCTTGTCCTCTACGAGTCTGAAGTGTATAAAATTTGTTTTGCTTCTGACTTCCACTAGAATCGGATGAAGGATTCGGTTGAGCCCGTCGATGATTTTCTCCCTTATTCTTAGCAACTGAGGGGTAGTCCCTTATCTTGTGGTCTATCTTTCCACAACCAAAGCAAGCATCTGTGCCAGCTAAGCACTTATTCTTGTGCTTCTTTCCACACTTAGCACAAGTAGGCATAAACAATGAAGATCAACCACCATTCCCTCCTTGAGGCTTAGGGTAAGACACCCTATCTTTGTTGAACTTAGATGGAGCATTGGAAGAACCTTGATCGGAAAACCATTTTCGGAACTTAGAACGACCATGTCCATCGGACCTCGAATGTGAGAAGTTACTATCACAGACTTTGGCCCTCTTTGCTTCCCTAAACCTTTCTCTAAGTTTCTCCTCTTCAATTTTTGAGCATGAACCATATGATGAGAAATGTTTGTGTCATTGATGATCATGGTGGTATGACATTGCTTAACAACCATTTTGGATACACCCAAAACGAACTTGCTCATCCTTGCCATAGTATCGGCAATAATGGTGGGAGCATATCGAGAACATTATGTGAACGTTAAAGCATATTCCTTCACACTTATGTTTCCTTGGCGAAGGTTGATAAACATAAGTACCTTTGCCTCCCTCATCTTAAAGGAGAAAGAACCTATCAAGGAAAGCAACTTTGAACTTTTCCCAATCAAGAGGACTCACATCTTCTGCTCTCCCTTCTTTCCATTGTTGAACCATATTTGAGCAACACCCTTAAGTTGATAAGAGGCCAACTCGGCCTTTTCCACCGACGTCACTCCCATGATCACCAACACATTGTAAACCTCATCAATGAACTCTTGAGGGTCTTCCTCTACCTTAGTACCATGAAACTCCGGAGGATTTATCTTAGTGAAATCCCTTACTAGAGATGTCGTCGTACCCATATTTGGGTTCACGAGGAACACAACCTCCTTATTGTCTTGAGCTGTCATGGCTTGAACGAACACTTGAAAAGCAGCCCTAAACTCTACATTAGTCACTTGCTCGGCCAAAGGGTCGAATGGAACTTGAGGAAGATCTTCTCGTTCCACAATCTCTCCCATATTCCTTCTAGAATATTCTCTTCGAGTAGCCGTATCCTATAGAGAATATGATAAGGATTAGGAGAGAGACATTATAGAGTTAAACTCTATCGCACGACGTTAGAGTAATGAAAGAAGTGGAGTTTCCTAGACATCTTATATACTCTCATTCATAAGTGTGGAGAGCTTTACACTCATGAACAAGACTCTAGTCGATGTGGCTTATGAGACTTCCTAGGATCTTTTGAAGCATTGTGCTCTGATTACCAAGTTTGTCACGACCCAAGGTAGACCCTATGTGTAGCATGGTATATAAGACCCCGAGAGGCCCAATACAAGCCACTTAGTATACATCATACAAGATTTAATAGAAATCTGGAGATTTAAAAGACAAATTCAAAACATAGAATCTTATAAAATGAAGTGGAAAACTAACAAAATCTCAAGGCCATCTAGTACATAAGAAGTGCTCGAGATGTAGCATGTACATCAAGTCCAAAACTTAAATATAAAGACAAAATGAATAAAAGTTTGGCCCTCAAAACATGAGGACTCACCAATCTTCAAATCTTTACTAAAGATCCATAGCCATGAGAGTGCGAACCTGAAGCGTCGTACCTACATTTAATAAGAAATGTAGGCAAGAGCATGCGTTAATACAAAAATGTACCAAGTATGATAGAGATGCATGAAGAGTAAAAATCATGATGAAAAGACATTTTCGTGATATGCAATGACCAATCTATATAACATGATATAAAAGGATTAGGAACCATAAGTCATAAACCATTGTCAATGCAAGTAGACATTATCTTAAATCACATGTGAGATCCTTCTTGAAGAAACCTTGATTCGTTAATGTGGGAGAATTACCTTTAACCGACATGTAAGACCATGAGATATCAACATGGAATTCGGCGTCTACCCCACACTGAAAAGAGGTGTTCTCACTTGCCAAAGTTAGAACCATGTGTTTTATTGAAAAAATAGATCGATACTGGTTTAGAGTTGCCACTTAATTTTTAAAGTGAAATTAAGAAAACTATTGTTTTCAAAAGACTACAACAGAAAATTTGATGAAGAATTTTAAAAGGGGTTCGGGGTTCATATTAACATTTTAGGAAGGGTTTAAAAGCACCCGAAATGCCCGCTAACACGCGATTATCCGGTAATTAACTATTTGGCAAGTTATTTTAAAGAAGATGGGCATACTTGATTAAATAGAGGGAATAAGCAATTATGACTTAAAATCATTTTTTTAGGGGAGAGGGAAATATTAACAATATTATTAAGTAAATTTTTAAAGTAATTTAAGTAGAAAAATAAGCATGATTATTTAGTCTTTAGAAAATCCCGAAGTGACTATCTTTTGGGGAAATCAAATTAGGAACCTTAAAATTGACTAGCAAATAAACGTTTAAACAAATACGAAGCAAATAAAAATAAAGGGATAGAGAGAGTTTGGGGCCCAAGTTTGGTTTTCTGTCCGTCTGGGCCAATACTTGGGCCTACTTTCACTTTGGGCTTTTGGCCCATTAGAGCCCACCTGTACCTGTCCTAGGCTAACATAAAAAAACTAACTTTCTTTTGAGCTTTTGGCCCAATCTCCACCTATCCTAAAACTAGCAAATAATACCAAAAATAAATGGGTCTTTGACCCAATTACATCACAATACAAAAACTGAAATTTAAGAGGGCTTCTCAGGCCTATTTCTGCTGTGATATACAACGTATACAACTGTTGTATACAATGTGTATACAATCCTTCTTGGACTCTTGAACACCTGTACATCGACTTTTGGGGACATGTTCCTCAATTTTATTGGCTGGCCGACTCAGAAGGAAGTGATTTAAGCCTTTATGGCTCTCTCGAAATGCAAGAAAGGGAAATAAGACTCCAAGAGGACTCGGATGGTATCACATGCAACAAAAATAAAGAAAAATAACTAGCATATGAAAATAATAAGAATGATAATATGCATAAGATAAATTATCAACTAAACGCAATTGAACTCATCAGTGGAGCTCCAAAGAAAGAAATGCACTCACAAAGCAAACCAACCCAAGTTGATGATCAAAAGTTGATTATTTATGCTACTGCTTCCAAACAGAAAGCAACAAACTGTACCTCAATTTTGTATATCAAATTTGGAAAATGAATCATACTTCGTCAAAACAAAATAATACTAAACCATACTAATAGCACTGACAAATATAAAATCGAGCCAAATAAACAATAAAACAAGAAGAGATCAAATAGAATATTAGTGCACACTAAAATAAAAAGAGTAACCATTTTCCTTCCCAAAAAATATCTGCTACCTCGAAAGAATTTAAACAACCAAAAGTTGCAACCATTTGACTCTCACATGTATTCTCAACTCACAACCAAATCAAAGACATAAGCCAACACACTCACATAATATGCAAGGACTCAAGAACCACATTGATGAAGCAATAACCACTACAAGGGAGGGACTCGATGCACCACACTTCATTGCTAAAAATTAACGAATTCCTATGAACTAAAAAAAATAAACTACAATAGAGAGCTTAAAGACATAGTAAACAGAACAGGGAAATCAAGTAGAGGGAAAAATGGGTAGAAGTCAAGAACTAAAACAAAGGAAAATGAGGATAAAATTTGGGAAGGGAACATACACACAACAAGAACCAATACTCCGAGTCAAATTCAATAATCACAAGTAAAAGATTTAGAATGAAGGCACTAGAGACATAAGAAGAAAACCAAAATCTTGAAGTCTTGATCCATTCATCCAATTCAAGGTGCAAGAAGAAGAACGTGACGTCTAACATAAAACACTATTACAGTTTTATGGTGAACAAGAACAAACTAAGACTAGTACGGCATTTCAAAATCGATCACGGATATACCATAAAAAATAAGAAGACAGGAGCAACAAAAGTCAGGAACCAGCCTTCCCACGTCTATACGCACATATTCAGGAATCAAAGTTAATAAAACAACAAAACAAAAAGAAACTAACTCTTATGGGAAACCAATAAGAAAATGAACAAACAAACAAAATGCAACTATACTAGGAGTGACAAATTCAGATTCAAACGAGCAAAAGAAGGTATAGAATTTATCATCTACACCAATAGTAAACTACAAATAGAATAGGTGAGGGGACTGATAAAAAAATGAAGAACCATACCTTTTTCGGAGCAGCGAACTAGAGACAACGAGCTTCTGAACACGACTCCACCACCAGCCACGCTTCATCGGGTTCCGGCGAGAGATTTCAGCAAAAGAGTGTAGGAAACTCGACACGGTAGTTCGAGATTAGAGGTCCTTAATATAACTACTGTATTTGTGCCCCTTTATGTATTTTCCGTCTGTTTTTTTCTCAACTTTTATATATAAACTATGTTCTTCCAACTCTATTTTTTCCAACAACTTAACTAAAGGTAAATAGGGGATTTATATAAAGGGGAATAGGGCAGATTGGGGGGAAATTGGGTGAAGCAAATGGGATCCATTTCAATTCAAAATTTGAATTCTTTTATGTACAAAAAACCCCAATTTCTCAACAAATTCCAATGGCTAAAGAACAAGAGCCGTTTGATTCTTTGCAAGGACGTACAAGGCAGGGAGATCGCTCCACCTGACTGCGAAGGACGAATGCGCAGCTACGCCTGCTGGAGCAGTACTTCACATACTATTTGTCGAGGCGGTTGGAGAAGACGACAAAGCGATCTACTTTTTGCCGTGATTTCCACCGCTGCTCGCTTTTCGTGAAGACGCCATTTGCTTGCTGTTGAAATCGATGTCGTTTGCTCGTTGTTGTGTTGCTGCTGTGATTTACGCCGTGTACTGATGCGTACAACTGATGTATTTTGTGAACGTTGGAGTTGCTTGGTCGTGTGAGGACTATGGGTTGTTGTATGTATTATATTGTAATTATGGGCTGGGTTAATTGGATAAAAGATTGGGCTACTGGGAAGGAAAAGCATTGGGCTGGGATTAAGTTAATTGGGCTGCTGAAATTTGTGGAAAAAAATGCCCAAACGGATTTAGGGAATTCGGCTAATAAGTTACAATTTTAACCGAATTGAGTGGTCAATCGCAATACAAATTTAGCCAATGAATTAGGAATGTAGTCAAATTGAATTCATTTGATAAATTCGGCTAGTAACTAAATAAGACGAATTAATATAAATTAATTAACGAACTACTTACCCTTAATGGAATAAAATAATTAACTTAATTATAAACTAAATAACTAAAAAATATAAACTATTATATAACTAAACTAATTAACCAAGTATATAAAAAAACTTTTTTTTGAGATGGTTTTGAAATATTCATAAATTATACTAATTATATACAAAATTATACAAAACATATATATTACTTAAAATTTATAAAAATGATAAAATTAATTAAAAGTAACTTGAAAAATATTTTGAACTTTACAAAAACTAATTATTTCAAATAGTTTGGAATTTAAGAAGCTCGGTGATTAATCTATATTGTGGAGGTCCAAAATTGGGTGTCAATAACTGTCCCTCGTTTGACTTGGATTGATGAAAGAAATCCATGGCAAATGAAATTGACTAATCCAATCTTGATTAACCACCTCTTCATATCTTCTAAAAAAAAAGAATTTTGGTACGGACTTTAGGAATTATGGCCGAACCCCGGAAGTGGGTTTTCCTACATATCTTAGGCTATATGAGAATTCAGGTCACTTGTAGTTCGATACTCTTGATTTGACGCACGATTTGAAAGAATTCAAAGGACATCCCGATATCAGATTATGAAGAGATCGAAATGCTCGAGAATAAGATTTAAGAGTGAATGTTGGATTACAGCCGAGTTTTCAACATTGAGCCCGCCTACATATCCTCAACTCAAGGAATCAGGCTGTTTGTAGTTCGACTCAATCGGTTGAAAAGGAAATCTATTATGCTAAGATAACCTTCGGTTGGGAAGAGTGACAAAATAAGTCGAGTATGAAAAATAAGCTTGCAACCTCTTAGCCATGAATATGGTGCACTTTACACCCATAAGTAAGAACTTACACGAACATAATTTCCAAAGCTCTTGGTGCATTGTCACTCGGATTGGAAAGTTGCCTACGGTGAAAACCAAAATTTTTCCGAATGCAAAACTGAAACTGATAAACCTAAATAAGAACCCACATGTCTTTTGATAGGGGTGTGGTTTGATTGTGGTGGAAGTCGCTCCTCAGCTCA